>NC_068364.1:390098-435098 GCF_020536995.1 Dreissena polymorpha
CACTCTTTTTAGAAGCAAACCATAAACTGTGAACACATGATGCGTTGCCGTTCAATTGAATTAAATTAACTTATATATGAGCTGTTTAGCCGATTTTACTGTTTTGACACGCAGTTTTTCTCTGCTTTGTTAAAAATGAGAAATAGTTAAAAAGGGACATTAAAGGAGTAACGGTTAGTAAATATACTAATGTTTTTAAATATGTTTCCATGTCAGATTTATTCTTGAAAATAAATATCACGACATACATGTTGAACATGCTGACATGTGTTTACAGTAGCTAGTCGCTCTAATAGAAGTAATAGCTTTGTCTAACCCGTACCTCACACACAGGATGTGACATAATGCCAAAAGCAATCTCGACTCGGATGGTGGCCTGCCTGTGGTGGTTCTTTGTCCTCATCTTTTTATCTTCCTATACCGCCAATCTCACCGCCTTTCTAACCGTGTCCCGGATGGACGCCCCCATCAAAAACGCCGATGATCTGTCAAAGCAAAGTTCAATTAAATATGGGACGTTGAAATCGGGAGCTACAAGAAATTTCTTTAAGGTATTGTAGAAAAAAGTACCAAATAAAACGCGTTTACCCCTCCCCAACACGGCGTGGTTCATCTATTCTCAAGCAGGTATGTATAACCTACATGTACAACATGCGACGGAAGTTTATGCTGAAAGTAAAGAATCCTTGGCCCTGTAATCACCGACCAAAATCCTAGAATGGAGTCTAATAGTAAAAAATATTCTTACAACTGTTATGACCGTATTGTCTTGCAAAATTTAATATCACGTGGAATTTAACACTTAATTTACTAAATTCTTCGTTTTGAACAATTAATGTATGTTAAATGCAACATTATTGGCTTGTTTATATTCAACCACTGAATATATTTTATTGGATCAAAGTATATTCGTTATTCTTAGTTCGGTTAATACGGGCCCAGGAAATAGCAACAAACAAGGTAGGTGGCAGTTTGTTATCTTTCATGAATGCATCACACTCCAGAATCTATCCACGCAGAATAAACACTAATATAAGACTTATTCACAGTAATTATAAAATAAATGCTTTGAAAACCATTTTCAAAAATGTGAAATAGAATACCTGCACATGTATTTGTCGACCACAGAATACAACTATTTATGCAATTCTGACATATTCTGGAGTTGTGTCAATGTACCAAACTTAAAGACTTCTAAAGACGCCTAAAGAATGTAAGACAAAAGGAAAGTTCAAGCGTATATTGATGCCCGTATCTATGCTTTTTAGACTACTCGGGTAAGGTGCCTGTAGTTTCTATGCAGCATGCGCTTTTAAAATAGAGTCACGATAGAAAACTCCGCTAGTAGTAATATGTCGTCCCTATATATCACAGAAAAAAAAAACATTAGAGCTCGAACACTTTGATAATTTATTTTATGTCACGAGGCTCACGTTTTGTTTTTTATTTCTCTCTTGTCTTTAAAAATCACTTTTTGTTTGAATTGTCAAGAGTTAAACATAACGTCAAGTTTTCACCAGTGATATATAATATGGATGCTAGTAAGGTGCTTTGGCCATAGTAACACCTAACGTTTGTATAACAACAACTAACGCTCGATATAGGCAAAATGTATTGTAATATAGAGCAGAATGCAAAAAAAAAAACGTAGTGAGAACACAGTGTACCTTTTAAACTACAACCCCATGTGCATCGTCGTTGATGGCTAGATGACTAACTGCAGTTAAATGTATGTGGGTCCTTCGTATAGTAACTATGCCCGCATGAAAACACAGCAAACGAGAAAAACTTATGTTTAAATGAATATATGTTAGTATTAAGAATATATTTAATAATCAACGCGGTTAAGCTGTAAGATAGCAACACGTCCATGATTGTGTTTATTATTAAAATATAGTTAACCTATTTACATTTTTTAATTTAAATGATGGTTTGCAACATATTAAGTTACTAAGTGCCCTATGGACAGATGCAAAAATTTTATAAAACAGTGTTGCAATCAAAGAATTTCTGTGACCAATTCCAAAATTAGCATGTTTAATTATCCTAGTGTAGCTGTTATTTTAACAATAAATACACTGTGAAAGCAAAATAATACTATAACCAAAATAATATTAATAGTGGTATATAGACTTTTCATCGTTTTTTCCGAGTGGGATTGTTAGGTCTTACCAAATCATTTTGATGCGAAACAGGGAAGACCAATGTTTCTTTTACCAACAAATTCTTCGTTTTTACTACCAAATTGGAAGGTCCCATGAAACAAATGATCGTGACGCTTAACATAAAATCAAAATGTGTATGAAGTTATCCGCCCTACCCCAGGCTCCGACATAGCGCCTAAGGCCGGGTCTAGCAGGTTGGTAGCCAGCACGTGGTACGTATTCACCCTGGTCATAGTTAGCTCGTACACCGCCAATCTGGCAGCGCACCTGACCATCCGCCGCTTGGAGGCGCCAATCAAGAGCGCAGCCGACTTGTCGCAGCAGACGGCAATCAAGTACGGGACGCTTAAAGCGGGAGCCACTCGAAACTTTTTCAAGGTTTGTTTTTTCTACAGAGAGTATTCGATAGAATCATTGTGCAATTGTATTAATTCTCTATCGAACTATGGAACTTATGTGTATTTGGTTCCCGTGTGTGTAGAAAGACTTAGATTTATCGAGACTGTTAAAATAAGTTTTATGGGAAGAACTGACACTAAAACATCTGTACTATTGATAAATAACAGTTTAATAATTGCTAAAAATACTGAAATTTGGAAGATAAAGTGTGTTCTTATAAGACGTCGATACTTCTTGACACTAGAAGTAGTTCAGTAAATGTCAAGCTTTTAACTGGTTACTCGGTGTAGCGATTCAAATGATAACAGTAAGGCTTTATAATTTCTGTAAAAAGAGTAGAAACTCAATAATTTACCGTCTGCTATTGACGTGAATTGAAACATTCGTGTTTTTGAATCTTTTAAGATACATAACTATATTGTTTGAACACAGAAAAAATATTATTTATTTGAAAAGTTTTTATAGCTTGAAAGAAAGTGGAAAACAGTAAAAACCAGTTGACAGAGCCATATTATATCATATCATTGATACCAACCAAAATAAAATCATATCAGCATCGTTCTTGGAATAATGGGCTTAATGTATGTGTTTAAAGTATCAGGGACGACACTTTCCGCCTTTATCAGACTTATCACTCATTGTTTCTCCCACAGAACTCCAATCTGACGGTGTTCAAACGTATGAATGCGTACATGGAGGCAAACGCGGACTCTATTCTGGTTGACAGCAACAAAGACGGGTTCGAGCGGGTCGTCAAGAGCAACTACGCGTTCCTGGCCGAGTCCACGTCGATCGATTACCAGATACAGCGCAACTGCGATCTCATGCAAATCGGGTCCGATTTGGACACTAAGGGATACGGCATCGCAGCGCCGAAAGGTAACTAGAATACTTTTAAATGCAGTTATGGTAGGGCTTAGAATCGCATATGATGGTTTTGGTTATTTATAGTGGATTATGATGTTGAATAAGGAGAAGACGAAGAAGAAAAAGATGAAGATGATGATGATGATGATGATGCCAATATTGATGATGACAATAATGATAATGATGATTATGATGATGATAATGACGACGACGATGATAATGATGATGATGATGATGTAGTGTATCAGCGTTGATTTGTAAAGTCTAATAACCTCACAATAAAATAATACTACAATGTAAAGTTCTACTTTTTCAATCTTTCATGCTCCTCTGTATGCCAGGTTCGCCTTGGATTGGCCTCATCTCCCGCGAGATTGTGCGTTTCCAGCAGCAACAGGTAATCCAGGGCATATACAAGAAGTGGTGGGTCGACCAGGCGGGTAAAGTATGCAAGACCGACGACGACGAAGATGCCGCCGCAAGCGCTGCGCTCGGAGTTCGGTACGCATGCACCCTATAGCTTGACAAATGGAACAAAAAATGCATTACCGATAAAAAAAGACGGTCAGTAATCTCCGACGCCAACCCGTTTTTCAAATGCATGAATAATTTAGCCGATGGTACTTCAGAGGTATGCATCTTAAACGGAGGGGGTGCCCATGATTAACGGCCGTGGGAGATGGACCCATAAACCGAGCTAATCATAGTAATAACAAATTTCCATTCAGTAAAAAACAAAAGTCTTTACATGCATAAGACGCATAATTAAGTGTTATTTTAGATCACCTGATTACTCAGGTGAGCTTATGTGACCGGTCTTTGTCCGTCGTCCGTCCGTCCGTCGTCCGTCCATCCGTCCACATTTGTTCGTAAACACTCTAGACGCCACATTTATTGCCCGATCTTCATGAAACTTGATCAGAAGTTTTGTCCTAATGAAATCTCGATCAAGTTCGAAACTGGGGTCGTGCCGGGTTAAAAACTAGGTCATTAGGTCAAGATAAAGAAAAAACTTGTAAACACTTTAGAAGTCACATTTTATGCCAATCTTCACGTAACTTTGTCAAAATGTTTGTCTTACTGATATGGTGGTTGAGTTCAAAAGTGGTTCCGGTCCGTTGAAAAACATGGCCGCCAGTGGGCGGGGCAGTTTTCCTTATTTGGCTATAGAGAAACCTTGTAAACACTCTAGAAGTCACAATATTTGCCCAATCATCATAAAAAATGGTCAAAACATTGGTTTTATTGATATCTCGTACGAGTTCGAAAATGGTCCAGATCGGTGAAAAACATAGCCCAGTGGGCGGGGCATTTTTCTCTATATGTCTATAGTGAAAACATGTGAACACTCTAGAAGTTACATTTTTGGCCCAATTTTCATGAAATTTGGTTAGAACATTTGTTTCCTGGATATGAGAGTTGAGTTCAAAAATGGTTCCGGTCAGCTGAATAACATGGCTGCCGGGGGGGGGGGTCAGTTTTCTTATATTTATATATTAAAAAAAGCTTGTGAACACTCTAGAAGTCACTTTTGCCCAATCATCATGAAGCTTGGTGAAAAGATTGGTTTTATATATATCTCAGATGAGTTCGCAAATGGTCCCGGTCGGTCAAAAAATATGGCTGCCAGGGGGGGTGGGGTAGTTTTCCTTATGTGACTAGAGTGAAACCTTGTGACTGAACACTATAGAAGTCACTATTTTAGCCTAATCATCGTGAAACTTAGTCAATAAATTGGTTTTATTGATTTCTCGGACAAGTAAGAAAATGGCTCAGATCGGTGAAACACACGTTTTAGCTCACCTGATTGCTCAGGTGAGGTTTTAGGATTGGTCTTTGTCCGCCGTCTGCCGTCCACATTTGGTTTGTAAACACTCTAGCATTCACATTTCTCAAGCATTCTTTATCAAAGTTGCTGAAAGATCTCAGTCAGGTTTGATAATGAGCAAAATCACATAATTAATGCCATTATTATTGCCATTAGAATGTCCAAATTTTCATAATATTATACAAAATCCTTGTAAACACTCTAGAGGTCACAATTTTGTTTCAGATTTAATGAATCTTGGTCATAATATTTATTTTTGTAAGCAAAGTTTGATGTTTGGTAACTGGGGACACCTCAAAATATAGGTCACCAGGTCAAATCTTACAAAAACAAAAACACTCTTTACGCCAGAGTTTTGGTTCAATAATGATGAAACTTGACCAGGATGTTTGCCTGGACAATATCTAGGTCAAGTTGAACGTTTGGTAAAGATTGAATGAACCGACTCCTCTCAGGTGATCGAACTAGGGCCATCTTGGCCCTCTTGTTTTAGTCTTGTTACCTGAACTAATTATTTTCCAACTTTAGGTCATAAATATATCGTCATTAGAAAGTTAGTTATAACTGTTTTTTTCAGTAATGTTGGAGGGGTGTTCGTTGTTTTAGCCGGCGGATCAATATTTGGACTTCTGGTTTCAATAT
Organism: Dreissena polymorpha; assembly: GCF_020536995.1. NCBI lineage: Eukaryota > Metazoa > Mollusca > Bivalvia > Myida > Dreissenidae > Dreissena > Dreissena polymorpha. The sequence continues at coordinate 396,000 of NC_068364.1, forward strand.
TGGAGTTTCTCTGGAAAGTTGGAAAGAATGCGCGCAAAGATAAGGTTAGTCAATTAAATGATACGACTTGTTTTTTCGTGCATTATAAAAATGTCATTTCAAGGCAAATAAACAATTTAATGCACTTAAACCAAAATAACCTGTAAAATTATATCAAAACAAATTGCGAAACCCAAAAAGTTGCCTGCTGAATTATTAATATGTACCATAACGAATTTGCCAATTTTGTTTGAAGCATCTCCCTTCGCAAATGAATGTGTTTTCACAGTGTCTTACTTGCTTCATTTCCAGCAATCGTTTTGGTCGGAATTCACCGAAGAGCTTCGATTTGTGGTTCGATGCAAGAGTTCTCGGAACCTCTCGGCAGATTGCGGAAAATCTCGAAAGGACACGGACGCGCATAACGGGGTTCGATACTCGCCAGCCAACACTGTGCCTTCCTTTGACAAACACAGGGACGTCTTAGAATGAACATGTATGCACTCTGCAGCCTGTGATATTTTATGAAATGTTAATGCAACTTGAAATGCGTGAGACTTGCTACGATTGAATATGTACCAGTGTCTTATTCCTTTATGAGCCGAAAAAAAACCTGACCTATAATAATTAAAGTATCTTAACTTTTTGTTGTAGAAATTTTGACGACAGAGATTGAAATATTATTTTTTCCACAAATGGTTTAGAAAAAAAATCAAATGGATAAAAATAACTGTGTCCACAAACGGTTTACGTATGTTTTAATTAATGTTTTAATTAAATTATGCATTATTATTAAATTGCAGTGCGCAACGAACTAGTATTTATGCAATACATGGTCGTGTCCGGAAAATTTATAACGCTCAGGTGTTAGGGTGGGCTTATTTTGAGTATTAAAAAAATATGGCATATGTTTTGCCTTTCGTTTTCAAGTTGCGTGGCTTGTTTTTCTTGAAGCAATAAAAACCGGCAACCAAGGAAAATTCGTGGTTTATGAATGAACGATACCGCGTTACATAATTCTATGGAATTGCAGTTGGTCAATTATAACGTGTGATCATATATTCATCAGTCTTAATTCGATTATTACAAAGTAATCCAAACTAAACGTCCATCAAACTTCATAGTACAATTGTGTGGTTTGTATTTTGACCCAAAAACGTGCAACATGTTATTCTTGTTTCTGCAATTTGAATTTCCAAAATATCTGGGAATAATATTCTTAAGTTTTATTTAACTTAAACGCGTGCATGTACGTGCTGGTATATTGAGTACGACAATTGGTTTGTGGTGAAAGCAAGAATACGTTCAAATTTCGCAGGAAATGTAATCTGTCATATGCGGTCTAATGCAGAGGCTACATTTGCTTAAAATAATCATTGATAAGTTGACATGACGTTTAAATATTTTTATTTGTATGTTTATAGCAACGTACCTAAATGAATAATATCATTGCTGTATTACAACATTTTATAGTTATTTAAACACTCATTACGCACATTTAGAATCCAATTAACTGAAATGGGCTTTATAATCTATGTGAATACGTTTCGTGTATATGTTAAAAAGATCGCGAATAGAGCTATTTGGATTTGGTAATAACGATATGTTCGTCTAATTGGACGTTTCTAAAAATTTGTTTCATTATGTGTTTTATTTTATACGTGAAAACGTTTGTTTTCATTTGCGGTGTCTTGGTCATTTTTTATGTGTACATATTAGCCTTGCTCTTTGAAAAGGGGGTTTAATACAGCGTAAAGTATCGTCCCAGATTAGCAGGTATACAGCGTAAAGTGTCGTCCCAGATTAGCAGGTGCAGTCCGCATAGGCTTATCAGGGATAACCCTTTCTGCATAAACTAGATTTTTGAGAAGAAGATACTTTCTTTAAACAGAAAATACCATATACGCGGAAAGTGTCGTCCCTGGCTTATCCACACAGGCTAATTTGGGACGACACTTTTCGCACATTTTTTAAACACCATTTCAACAGAGCGGGCTCATATATTTGATTATCCCATGAATTTATGTATACAGAAGTCAATTTGACAAAATGATATTTTTATAAAACCCGCCATTCCCATGTTTGTTCTATGCATAATATGTGTAAATAATGTATATAGTTACGTTGCTTTAGTCTGTATTTTCCTTTGTTTTGGGATATTACCAACTAAACTGCATGTACCTGCTTAAACGGTTATGGTATAAATGCAATTAAAGACGGTAAATTATTTCAACGAATTCAGCATTCTGCTACTTTCTCATAAACGTCTGCTCATTAGTACATGTCGTTAAAATTTATCAAAATATTTAAACAAAGAGTTGGTAAAATAAAGTTTTACATTTTTGGCGTGCTCATGTAGTACTTAGCAGACAGTTTTATTTTGCTGCAAAATAATAATCCCAGTTTCAACCAATTCTTATTGAATTTTACTGTATATATGTGTATACATAATATATGTATTTATCTCTGATTTGGCCTGAATTATAAGCTGTCCATTCAGCAATCTATATGTTTATTTATGAGCATAATTGTAAGTATCATGGCAGCGTGATAATTAATTGAACTTTTGATGACTTAAGCATGTGCTTATTGAACTATATTTGGATACCCATTTGTTTACAATGAATATGCACGTTTAACGTTTTAACACTTTATTTGACATAAATAAGTTTATCTAGAAGTAAACAACCGCTGGTAGCTTAGCTAACCATCGAAGTTCTCACCAACTGCGCTTAGAAGGTGATAACGTGAAGAGTGAAAATACACTGATTTAATAAATATATAGTTGGGCCGTGATTTGTGAAAAGGGGTTTTAATGCATGTGCGTAAAGTTTCGTCTTAGATTAGCCTGTGGAGTCCGCACTGGCTAATCAGGGACGATACTTTCCGACTAAACTTGATTTTTTAAGACGAGACTTTGTTTAAACTCAAAATATTATAAAAGCGTAAAGTGTCGTCCCTGATTAGCCTGTGCGGACTTCACATGCTTATCTGGGACGACACATTATACGCACATGCATTTAACCCCATTTTCATAGAGCACGGCTCAATTATGTTTACAATTAACATATATGATAGTGTGTAATTATATAGAATGGTATTAAACTCGACAAAACGTGATGGATTAATAAAGTGATAATTATACTGCTCTGTTGAATTGTGTACATCTATAAATTTACATAATTTTAAAATAGCAGATTCGAAAGTGTATGTATTGGTATTGAAATATCCGTAATGAATCAAAGCGTTATAAACGTGTTGTGATTGTTTTTAATGTACACGACATTTCCGTCAAAGAACAACATTTGACAAGAAAGCCCTTATGTCCTCATAACGAAAATAACGCTCTCTCTTTCTAAATGACAGTGAAGTCCTAGTTCTCTGTATAACAATAAAGTCACATGGTTCTGAATGACAATAATGCCCCAGCGTTCTGAATGTCAATACAATTTCCTCCTTCTGTATATATATCTTTTTGTGTGTGAAGCTTTTATTTAGAAATTCATATAAACATACACAATGCATACTATTTATAAACAATTCATGCTATTTATAAACAATTCATTAAAGTACCAATACAATAAAATTATATACCATAATGTGTCATGAACAAAGGTACAATTTGTAGTCATATTTGTGCATGCCTCATATTAATTTATTGACAAAAAGGAGTCAAAAGCAAGAAAAAAAGAAAGAAAAAAACCTGAAAAAAGCAAAACGATCTGGATGTACTCATCCTAATATTTGTTTACAGTGACAAATATATAGTTAAAGTATAAATTAAATAGTTGTGTATGCTAACAATGTCTTTAACTACTGACCATTCTTCCTTTTCAGTTTCAGTTTTACGTGCTAAACCAGTTAGTTTTACGTTGTAATACTAAGCCCCCGATATACTTATAAGTAATCCATTATAATTTGGTAAAGTTTTCTTTCTTCTACAGGTAAAATATATTTTATTAACTTCGAGAGATAATATGTTAATTTTTTCTTTTGCAAATCCAGTATTTCCAAGAATAAATGACGTACAATTAATTGAATCAGGTATATTTAATATGTGCACTAAGTCTGTCTTTAGATAATTGATCAAAACATGTATTTTGACTTTGCCACATTCCCAAAAAAGGCGTGTAATTGTTGGTTACAAAAAGGACACTTTCTATTGTTAAGTAAATTTAAATTTAAGTATCTCACTTTATTTAGAAATGGTTTTTAAAAGTATATTTCAATGTATTTTCCTCGTTATTAAGTATTTCCAATTTTTAATGCAAATAGGTTCTACATTCTTTTTAACAAAACATTCATATATGACTGGGCTTAATTCATGTGCGTAAAGTGCCGTCCGAGATTGGCCTGTGCAGTCCGTGCAGCCTAATCAGGGACGACGCTTTTCGCCTAAACTGGATGTTCATTTAAAACAGACTTCCAGTCACCAAAAATTATATTGGCACAGAAAGTGTCATCCCTGACAGCGCATATTAATCTGAGCCGACATTTTACGCAGTTGCATTAAGCCCAGTTTTCCCAGAACGAAGCTCATTTACTATTGTTTGCGATGCTGCCGTTGCTCTTAATTTGTTTAGGTCAATATTTTTCGGCGTAAGCTGCATAAGCCAGCTTTTCACCTTAGCCTGACCTTTGTAAGTGTCCAATAAAATTCCAATAAAATTTCCCGCGGCTAGGTACGAATGAATACACTTCATTTATTCCATTGGCTGATTTGAGTATACCACCAGAACATTGGAAACATATCCGCGTCTTTGTAACACTGTTTTACTGTATGAAACAATTTTATCTCGAATGAAAAGGCTTAATAGATAGAACAGTTTTACACTCAATTCTCGACATCAATACAGTTTGTGCGTCACCTTTTATTTTCAGAGTATTACCAGCGCAAGAGCGTTTATACTTAAAAGGCTATGTTCTCATATTTAGTACTTACTTCCTTATTCCTGTCGACATGTTAACATGTAAAAGTATAAAGAGCAATGGAAGCGAGGCCTCACTTTAAAGCATTGCATTTCAACCCGCGAGGTATATCGGGTCAATTCGCGGACATTCAGAGTTTATATACAGGTCATCACCGGAGTTGGCGGCCAGTAAAATAATCGTTATAAAATAAAGACGCTATCCGTGAACTAGGTGACCTGGAATTTTCTTTAGACCAAAAATATGTTAAATAAAGATATTCAGCAATATAATTATGGTATGTAAATAATAGATTCTTAATGTGTTTTCAACAATACAATGATAAATATTATTGTTGATAAATTTAACAATAATTATTCGTCCATATTGCCTAATGTACTAAAGTGATATTATGAGCATGTAACAGTTTATAGGTGTCTATCGCAACCGTTGATTATTTTTGATGTTTCTACTTCATATACACTTATATTAATTAATGCAGCATCATCATACTAAAACAATATACCAGAAAGAGAAAAATAATGCATTTGAATATCAACCGTACTTTCGTTTGACAACTGATCATGCGTTTACGAGTTGAACCTAAATTTAGTTTTAGTGCAGATTTGTTCATACGACACAAAGACACGAAATTGTTTTACGGATCATTTCAGCTTACAGGACTGGGTGGGTCACGTAAGAATATCGAATATAAAATATATTTTTTATAAACAACTGGTAGCAAGGTGAGTTGCAGATAATTAATCAGTAACCACATTTTAACTAACTATTTTGACCTGTTAATTCTTTTCAGCTCAATTCAACAGTGCAAAATGCCCATAATATCACTTTAAGCATTAGCACGATGATAATTGATACTGTTAATAATCGAATCAAATAGCAATGCCCGACAAACCACTAAAACAGGTTTGTTCGAAGAACGCGCCTATAAATACGGATACTTCTCGTGTGGCCGGTTGACTCATATGTTTAAATTTCACTTCCATTCTTCATTTGGTTTTCTGTTTTGTATCTATAGGTTTATGACCAGCAATATGTTATAATGTAAAATAAGCCGCGAAAACTCCCCGTAACATCCCGTACTGCGTGTGATGCAGCTAAGAACTGCACAGAAAAAGAAATTCGCTATCCTTGATCTCATTCATTAAACTATTTACGCCGTATATCTTTTTTAAAGATATTTCTTGTTTCACTTTAAATACCCTGTGTCTCCAAAATGATTTGCGAGGAATTATTCTTTGCATGTACATAAGATTATGAGAATTTAATATATTATTTAGTTACCAAATTGTTATATAAAAGCAAAACTGCCATCAACACAATTTTTTTTTGAAAAAATTCCTAAAGCTTACAAAACACTAATGCATGCAAATCGAATGGCGCTCGTGAACTATCCAAAGCAAAAATAACGACAATCGTCGAAGAAATGCTTAAAAGTATTGAAAGTAATGTAAACCATAGCGAGATTTCACTCTTCTTTAAACGCGAAACGCAATTGGCACCGGACCCTATCTCCTCTTGGAGAGCTATACAAATTGTTGGATGGAAAACAATGTAAATATTCCACGATTGACACGAATGGGCAGACATATCACACTTACATCCGTATTTATTATATTCTTGTGTGAAACGATTTTCGTATAAGAAAGACCAGTTTGGGTTAATATGATAACACCCTTTTGTAATGATTAACGTGCTCTTAAAATAGACCTCCAACTTCTTAAAGAGGACGATCGTTCTGTTTATACAATAAATAATGTTATGCCCTATGGTTGGAATACGAGTTATAATGTCTCGGCAATACATTTCTCAAGATAAATAGCATTATCTTAACACGAGTTTATGTATGCAGGTCGTAATCCAGAGCAACGCCTTTACGAATGCGCGTTATACATTCGTAAGGCATATTATTTTCGTTTATTGTTTATTCCTATTTGTCTATTTTCACTTGTCACTACCGAATATTAGTCCCTACATGTGACATTTTAGTGCATGGATGTTTGCACATAAAATACGTTTTTTTTTCTCCTAAATATTTGTAAAGTTTGCGTGTACATAAGAGCATGAGCACATAAGAGCACCAAATGGTTATATAAAGGCAAGCTCGCCATCAACAACAGTATCTGTTTCATATTAAATCATAAAGATTACAAAACTAGTTCTCATGCAAATCGAACGGCACTTGTAAAATCTCCAAAGTGAAAAATAGCAACATTGTCAAAGAAACTTGTGAAAGTAGTACAAGCTCTGTATGCCATAGTCAGATTTCACACTACTTTAATAGCGAAATTGAAATATGTACCGGACCCGATCTTTTGGGGTTACAAGACGTTAATGGAGAAAAGTAAATATTACCTGAATCACACAAATGTGCAGACTTATCATAGTATTTATTATTTCCTTGTAAGAAACGATTTCTTTTAAGACAGACCTGTTTGGATTAAATTATAACACCATTTTGTCAGGATTTACGTGTTGTATAAAGGCAGACCTCCAATTGAATGAGGCCGATTGTACTTATTATACAATAAATAATATATCGCCTTTCTGTTTGGCCATGATTTATAATCTGATCAATAAATTGGTCAAGATAAAGCAGCATCGTATTACGATTCTAGGTATAAAGGATCCGGATGAAGAGCCACGCATTTTATGATGTGCGCTATGAGTTCTTTAGACATATTCTGTTCCGGGACGTTTGTTCTTACTGATCTGTTTGCACTTGTCAATCCCGAGTTACCACATACGACGTTGCTAAAAAAGTTCGGCCAATCAATGTTACAACAAGTATACTTGAATATCTTATCTTATAGAAGCTTCGTTATTTTTAGTCATGGAAACAAATAGAGGGTAACATGTAATTATGTACCGTCCCACCGTTTGGCTGTTAATTGCGTCTGTATTTCTGGATTTGCCCTCTTCGTTTTTCATTATGACCCCAATTAGTCATGCAGTGAATATGACAATGGGATATAAGTGCTGTTACGAGAAATAATAATAGCGTATCTTTTTACTATTCAAATGCGATACTGATGTTGGTTTCATGGATAATGATCGAATAAAACATAAAAGTCCATATACTTTTTATGTCTTCATACAAATTGCAGTGACATTCTTTGTGATGAATGTGTTAATGTTGTTCTTTGGTTAATTGCTATATTGTTGTTCTTTTAAATAAAAACTTCCAAGGTACAAATACAGGTAGTGCATACATAATTCATATACACATGTGAATGCATATTTTCTACCCAGATTACATAATACTCACAAGCATCGCATATATAATGAAATAAGAAAAAGGTTGCAAGATTGGGATAATAGCGATTTACAAAATAAAGGTATTGTTACAACGAAATGGCATATGTTTTACGCTGTTCCATTTATAACAAGACTATTGCCAAGCAATATAAGTCCCCTACCGATGAAACTCCACCATTTTCAGCAATAGTTCTTGTCTATTTGTTGCCATAGCAACCATACTTAGAGACATAGGTTCCAAATGAAATGACGTGCATCATCTATATATTGCCATCTATCCATGTTTCAAGTTTCATGAACAAATATGAAGAACTTTTTAAGATATCGCAGGATCCACTATTTTCAGCAATATTTTCAGTCTACATGTATTTATTAACATTTCTAGTATATTTGTTGCCATAGAAACCAGAATTCTTGACGTAGGATCAAAATGAAATAGCGTGCATAAAATTCAAATTTCCATCTATCCATGTTTCAAGTTTCATGGACAAATATGAAGAACTTTTAAAGTTATCGCAGGATCCAGAAAAGTGTGACAGACAGACAGAGCGCTAACCACAAGTCCCCTCCGGTTTCACCGGTAGGGGACAATAAATCTGATAACGTTATAGCAATATTTCTGAATACATCCACTTGTAACTGCTAATTTATGTCTGTCGTTAATATTTTCAAACAACATTATGTTACAGATTTCCGCACGCACTTAAAATCTTTTATTTTTTTATTTCCGGTGGTTTAAAGAAAAATATCAGTGAATTTAAACTGATAATTCACTGTTTCAATAAATGAAAAATAACAGTGAAAACAATCGATAATTTTCACTGTTTTACTGAGAAATAACGTCATTTTTGCTACGAAATGACGTCAGTATTTCAGCGAAATTCTCCAGTTAAATTCGTTAACACTGTAAACAAACGGTAAAAAAGCATAAAATATAAAGACAATTTGTTGGATTCGGTGGAATATCGAATTTAATTCACTTGTGATCACAGAAAAAAGTAATTCTCACTCGTGGCTGTCCCACTCGTGAACATATTATATTCTATGATCACTCATAAATTAAAATGATATTCCACCGAATCCAACAAATATCCTCTATATATAGCTATATTTTGTTTGAAACTGATTGTTACGTTATTTCTTATTTTAAATTGCACGTATTCGTGTGACCAACTAAATCATGTTCACGGTTTAACAGACTAGGCGTGCACATTAAGGCTTTAAAGGTCATAAAACATGGATTAAACTAGAATGTATTTTGGATCTACTTCAACTTTGTAATTTACGATGTTTCTTTCGTAATAATATGTAATGACGTAAATGGATGAATGTAGTAAAATCTTCACCATTTAATATTGCGCTGAATAAACGACAACGTTACAACGAATTGGCAATGGAAGCAAGTTTAAAAGATTATCTCGGCATTAATACTTGTCCCGCAATTTACAAACACGATGTGCATAACATACTCATAATAATCATCAAAATGATCATCGGCATCATCATCAGCAGCAGCAGCAGCAGCTTAATCATCGTCATACGGCAACACTATATAAAGGAACTCAAAACGACGCGTTGCAAATATAAACGCTTCAAAATTTTCACAAAAATATTCGGAACATTGCGTGCAGAAAGCAAAGTGTGTGCATTAATTTTATCCCCATGCAAATCTGTTAAATTAAATTAAAATCAATTGATACAAAATATAGAGTTTGCATGCGTTTGGCATATGGTGATTTTACACGTATGTACACTGATACATGTCCTTCACCGTCAATTTGAGAAATACTGATGCGGGTTTGGGAAGGGTATATCTCTTATATTGTTTTAACTTTTGCAAAACCAGTTTGCTTTTGAACGCATGTATTCCCTGTTAAATGTTATAATGTGACGTAAACACATTGAATTTAATTTGAAACGGAAACCAATAACATATTAAGTATTACACTTATTAAAATCTTAAACTGATGCTAGGAGCAAATTGTCAAGTGCTTGCAAAGTTGTAAAATATGCATAACAAATTGCCAGGAGATTTGGGAAGTTTTTCCTTTTAGGCAAATATTATTTCCAAAATCGTTTTCTATATATCAGTACTCTTGCCCCCTAACAACACTTTTAATTTCCATGCGATGTCTTTTAAAAAGTAATTGTCGATTTAACGTTGTATCGACAAATACACAACGAAATGCACATATACCTTCGCGTCTTAATAGCTGAAGCAAGCATCTAAAATTAGGCACAGTCGCAACCAATATGGTATTTAGGTTTATAAAAATAGCATTCCACTCTGTCCGAGTCATGCACGGTTAAAGGGATATTAATTAGCACTAAATGTATATCAAAAAGAAGTGTGTATGATCTTTATGCATTCACATGTCTATTACCTTGATTTACAAATAATTTCATATAAAATAATAGATTAAAACGCTCAACTTTATTATATTACAGTTAATGGTCATGATAAACTTAAAGAAACAACCACTAGACCAATGATTCATATGAATTGCTGAAGCATTAGTCCCAGTTCCCAAACGTGCATCTCGGATTGAAATCGAATTACTTGGACAGTGCCATAAATATCAAATAAAATATGACAATCTCTGATCATAGAGTCTGGTAGGAGAAAAACAATGACTCTGTCAATAACCGTCAGTTAAATACAATATCCATTCCATTGACCCGTGATAATCGTACATAATTGTCTTAAAAAATTTCGTGTATTTGTTTTCTTGAGTTAAAGCTCCCTCTGCTACCAACCCAATGGTTGTGTATTGCAGATTTTTTTTGCGGAAATACTCGGAGAAGAATTTTGGCAAATGCGCTAATGATTTCGAAGAAAATGTTTGTGCAATACAAGTTTCGATGCGTTTTTGCAATTCATTCAGCTTATTATCACTCAAGCGCTGTGCATCACCAAACTTATGCAACGCGCCACAATAATATTTCGCTATTTGTAAAAATTGAAAACAAAGACATAATATTTAAAGGGACTGTCAACCGCGATTGACGAAAAAAGAAAAGTTATATAATAACGTATTTTTTTACAATAATTAGTTTATATTGATTAAAATATCACGACTGGTATATTACATTATTTGTAAAAAGTTCATATTTTCATTATATTCGGTAATAAAATTTCCGATTCGCGATTTGAAATCGAAAGTACATCGCGAAAATAGGTGACATAACGATATACACACAATAAATAACGCAGTTAGATTGATCATTATATATATATATATATATATATATATATATATATATATATATATATATATATATATATATATATATATATATATATATATATATATATATATATATATATATATATATATATATATATATATATATAATTATATACAATTCACTACGCATGCACAATTTGCATTCCTGGGTTTACCACGTGACGATGATGATCAATCTACTTGCCTTATTCATAGTTAACTGTTAGTTACCCGGTAGACGTACCCAGTACAATTTATTACCGAATATACTGAAAATATGAAAACTTAACACCTTTTTTCAAGTAATGTAATATACCAGTCGTGATATTTTAATCAATATAAACTAAAATTTGTAAAACAATACGGTACTTAAGAACTTTTCTTTTTTCGTCAATCGCGGTTAACAGTCCCTTTAAAAAGTGATTACCCTTATCGTCAGCTGAAAATTATCCATGTTTTCACTTTGTGAAAGTTGTTAAATTAAATTTATTAGATACCATACAAGATTTGGGTATTTTTTTCTTCAGTTAAATAAGCTCTAATGATAAAACATAACTATGAAATAAATACAAAGGATTTGTATATATACCAGTAATAGACACATTACTATATTTTGTATTGAACTATCTTTATAACACATATAAAGTCAAAACTTACTAGCGTATATCCACAACACTCTCATACTAATTGAAAATTTATTCCTTTTATCAATCTTTAAATCATGAGTTTCATCACATTATCAGCTTTTCATCGCCTTCGTTTTGACGTCGCTACTTTGCACAATCTGTTCACTGATATATTCATTTCAATCAGCGTCGAAAATATTTCAAATAAATCAAGATAAAAAGTCTGCAGGAAGTAATTAAAGTATTATGATAAATTGCATGCGCTTAAACGATGTGTCCGATTTGGCATATCATGTTTTAGTGGTTATCTGTGCATTTCAATTTGTTTTAACGTAAATATGGCATAACTTATGTTCTGTAGTATTTACTTTATGAATGGTTCGGCGTTGGATCACGGATATACCTTTTCAAAATTTCAACTGTTGGTTTCTTTTGGCTGCTTTTGTATTATCTGTCAATGTTCCTTGTTATCTGTATGTATGTATGCATTTCTTTTGACCTTGCAGTCAAGGATAACCCATGAAAGTGCAAGCACTTATTTCCAATGTTATAAAGCGATACCTTAGCTCTTTGCGAATAGATCGATTGGTTCTTTTACGTACTCAGTGTATAGCATCGATACACGCAAGAATTACCTGGGTTTCATACAAGTACATCTCTAGTTGGGTGGGAAACACTTGAAGCATTTCTGAAATTTCCAGTGCCCCGGCCGGGAATTGAGCCGGGGACCTCTGGAATGGTAGACCAGAGTGTTACCGCTCGACCACCGCACCACCACATCTAGCGATCGAACACAGAACAAACAATAACCAATATTGGAAACCGAGTCAGTGTTATGATATTTGGCGGTGGAGAAAATTGATTTAACAAATAAGAGTCAAATATTCATGATTGTACTCTACTCGCATGAAAACAACGGTGTAAACGAAACGAAGTCGTGAAATATGGGCCACATTAATGGGTATTACTACATATGATATATGACATATGATGAGCATTTTATGTTATTGACGGAACTTTAGTGGAATGGGTCTAGCAACGAAAACATGATTTTCTATTTTCGTTGAATCTAGAAAAAGAGACAAGTGTATCTAAAATAGCAAGCAAATAGTGGCAATGGAAGATTTTCGGTAACAAACGAACAATTTGGCATAGACAATACTGGAGCCGATGTGTCTACTTACGCATTTGTCTACTTACGCCATTTGGAAAACAGCTTAAGGTTGGAACGAAATATTTCATCAAATGATTATCACATATTTGTTGTATAAGATAAATATACATTGTTCACCTATACTGTGTTGGAATAATAACGTTTAAATAAGAATGCTTTTCAGAAAAAAAAATATAATAATATATAATAAATTATAACACCGGAATTTTAACACACAAAATATGTAAACAAGATACAAACAAATTAATAGTTCTTTGCCTGATTGCCTTATTATTCGATCTTTCGAAGAATTCAGCTCCACAGTTCAGCAGCGTACGTAGCAATGTTTTGAACCTGTTTCGCAGATAGAAATGTTTCCGGTTGGTTCTGTCATACCGATTTCGCATCTATATATATCTAGATAAGCCGATGAGCGCGGGAAATATATCGTGAGGTAAAAGATTTATTACCGATATGTTTGGAAGAGATCGTAATGATGCGAAGTGCTGCATAAAAGCGTGGTGCAGAAGTCGGATGTTCCCCCAAATTAGCGGTTGCTATAATTTAAGTTTCCAGACGTTTTGAGAGTGATTTGAGTTAATAGCTATAATGAATGATATGATTAAATAATCAAGATATACCTTTAAGCTTTCTTGAGCGTTAGCTGTTGATATGTGAAGCGTTCTGGGACAATTGGGCTTAATGAATTAGCATTAAGTGTCGGCCCTGATTAGCATGTGCAGTCCCCACACTGGGCATAGGCTAATCAGTAAAGACACTTTCCGCTGTTATGGAATGTTTCGTTTAAAGTAGGTCTCTTCCAGCTAAATATCTAGTGTAGGCTTAAAGTATCGTCTCTTAATCTGACCGACATTAAACGCACATGCATTAAGTCCAGTTTTGCCACAACGAGGGTCGTTTAGTAAAAAGAAACAGGCGATAAGTTTGCTGGCTTATTAAAGAAGAATGACTAGAATGCAATGAAGACAAGACAGAAATGATCGGGGAGGCTAGGGAAAAGGGAGGGAGAAAGGTTAATGATAAATAAGAAAGGAAATATAAAGCAATACATGGAAGAAGGAAGTAGAGGGGAAGGATGGGTTAACGGAGCAAGTATGGGTGGTGGAAGGGATGAAAAAATAAAAGTGATTAGGGAAGAATGGAGCATGAATAAAGGAAGTGAGTAGAGAGAATGTCATACATGAGTTGAATAATGATTTAAATATCTAAGGGATTATTTAAGGTCTAGGGGATGGATGTTTGATTGGGAAGTAACGTTAGAGGAATAATGCAAAGAAATATTGAAGGAGGGAAGAAGCAAATAAATGAACACTTTGAGGAATTTAAATCGCAGTGGAGTTCTCATTATTGCAAGGAATTCGCTATAGTGGAGTGGTTTATGATGTCCGCCATGCGACCTGTTGGTCCCAGGTTCTAAACCTGCTAGGGGAGCGTTCTCATTTTTTTTTAACATTTACTCCAAAGACGGACACCCCGGATTTCCAGATGAGGCTCATGCGTTAAATTAATATAGAATATGAAGTTCGTATTTGAATATTTCATTATAATTGAGACAAAATGTAGTATAAAGCGAGTTCTCTCAGATATTGAACTTATTTTTATAACAAGAGCACGTGCGTTCTACAGATCAGGATAGTCTAACTGAAATGGAAAAACATACTTACCAGATGTTGTTATATCGGATTCGAGATAAGATTGTTGTGAAAAACAGACGTTCTAATATATTGTTGATGTGAAAGGAAACAGAAGAATGCGGCATTTAAATGCTGCACGTGATTTTATCTCGCATGTATTCACAAACGGTGGCAGAAGGCCTAAATTTATGATTACCCTATCATCCCCAGCTCCCAATCATAATTTCAATATATTTAGATGAAATCTAGGCTATGAAGCAACGTTCGTATATTTGCATTAACAATGCTAAAATGAAATATTTGCCAAACGTCAGTACAAGTCATCGGAGTTTGACCATAATTGCATATTGGGTAATACATCCTAGCGTTGCCTCATTTTGAATGTATACTTCATGATGGATGAATTACTGTTATATCTCCATATGAACATATTTAGGCCAGAACTCTGGCTGTTCTCCTACTTTAGTTTGAAGTTTCTTCTTTTCACCGAGTAATGTCTCTTTAAAACGCTTCTGCGTATAGAACATAATTTGCCGTTGGTTTTTCTCATCCGCCACAAAATGCAGTTGCTAACCATTTCATGCTGGATTCACATTTACAAAAAAATGTGCATTCCGTGTTTTTTTTCCAGTTTGTCAGTCTTGCTGGTTAAGCAAAATTGCGTCCGGAGAATAATGCGGAAACAAATACATCTCGTGCGTTACAACATTGAACACAGTAGACGTCGATGCAAAATAATAAGGCGTGTCTCGTTATGAGAAAACTAGGCTTAATGCATGTGGGTAAAGTGTAGTCCGAGATCAGCCTATAGTCCGTGCAGCCCAATCAGAAACGACTCTTTCCGCTTAAACTGGATTTTCTTTTAAAATGAGACTTCCTGTCACCAAAATTATATTGACAAAGAAAGTGTGATCCCCGATTAGCCTGTGCGGACTGCGCATATTAATCTGAACCGTCACATTAAGCACTTGCATTAAGCCCAGTTTTCCCAGAACGAAGCTCATATACTATTGTTTGCGATGCTGCCGTTGCTCTTTATTCGTTAAGGGAAATATTTTCACTTTAAATACTCTGCGTCTCCAAATGATTGACAAGGAAATATTGTTTGCATGTACATAAGATTATGAGAATTTAATATATTATTTGGTTACCAAATTGTTTTATAAAAGCAAAACTGCCATCAACACAAATATTGTGAAAAATTTCTAAAGCTTACAAAACACTAATGCATGCAAATCGAATGGCGTTCGTGAACTTTCCAAAGCAAAAATAACGACAATCGTCAATGAAATGTTTAAAACTAATTAAAGTAATGTAGACCATAGTTAGATTTCACACTTTTTTTAAACGCGAAATGGAAATTGGCACCGGACTCTATCTTCTCTAGGAGAGCTATACAAATTGTTGGATGGAAAAGAAATGTAAATATAACACCATTGACACGAATGGGCAGACATATCACACTTACATCCGTATTTATTATTTTCTTGTGTGAAACGATTTCCGTGTAAGAAAGACCAGTTTGGATTAGTATGATATAACACCCTTTTGTAATGATTTACGTGCTCTTAAAGCAGATCTCCAACTTCATAAAGAGGCCGATCGTTCTTTTTTGTACAATAAATAATGTTTTGCCCTATAGTTGGAGCCCGAGTTATAATGTCTCGGCAATACATTTGGTAAGATAAATAGCAGTAGCAAAACACGAGTTTATGTACGCAGGTGGTGATCCAGAGCAACGCATTTACAAATGTGTGTTATTTATTCGTAAGACCTATTATTTCGTTTACATTTATTCCTACTGAACTATTTTCACTTGTCACTACCGAATATTAGTCCCTTCATGTAACATTTCTCCAAGAGTTCATTCAAACAACAATAATACTTATCTGCAAACCATTAACAGGTATATGTTAGTAAAACTTTGCTCCTTTTATAATTTAGAATCTGTTTTACAGTGTATTTAAATAGAAAACATTATGCCTGTTAATATAAATTGACCAGCGTCGTCCAAAAAAGGGTCTTATGCCATATGCGACCAGCGTAGCTCCAGATCAGCCTGTGTTATCGCAAAGTCTGGTCTGTAGCTACCATGTTTGCCTGGACCGACTTTGACAAAATACCTATTGCGCATGACGCAGCTCAAATCGGAATGGTGTGGAGTAACTCCAGATTCTAGTCAGCAGAAGTCTTTATTGCACCAACTTGTAATTAAAAGTATATGTGTGTGGTTACGCAGATAAAATGTTGCAGTTGAATTAGTTTCAAGGCATATCCTATAGAAACTGTATTGTAATTAGTTACTGGAAAATCTAAGATTAATAATGCCCCGTCACACCATTGGACTGTTAATGAAGTTTGTATTTTGGGATTCGCCCTTTCTTCGTTTTTCATTATAACTGTCATTAACCATGCACTGAACAAGAAAAATGAATATCTTTGCTATATTGAGAAATAATAATAACGTATCTTATACGGTTCAAATGCGATAAAGATGATGGGTATAGTGCGTATAGTTTGTGAAGTCTGAATAGAAATTGGCATTCTTTGTGATTTGTGTATCGATTTAGCTCTTTGTAAAGGGTAATGTTGATGTTCCTCTGAATAAAACCTTCAAACGTACACATACAGCTCTTACATACATTATGTTAAATGTGAAAGCAGTTGAATTGTTTTACCCGGTTTACCTAATAATTACGTGCATCATATGCAATTAACTTAAAAAACGGTTGCAAGTTTTGGATCAAAGTGATTTACCAAACACAAATGTTGTTGTTGTTGTTGTTGTTGTAAAATACAGATAAACTGCTTTCCACTAATGTCATCAGCTAGGTACCACTTGTCATTGCTTGTTTCGCCCTTTTAAACCTAGGACAAGCTCTAAGTGGCGGGCGGCAGTGTTGATCAGACACTACCCATTAGTGGATGGCTTCCAGCTACTGGCGTTCCTCCTTAGCCACAGCCAGCTGGAGCTTTTTTCTGCTGCCTGTGATACCTTCTTAATGGCCAGCTTTGTCGCCTGTCCGTCTATTCCCATATCCTGGAACATCTTTCCCAGCGATGGTGCAGGAAACCCTCTGCATCCCACTTCAATCGGGTAGTTCCATGCTCTCCACCCGGCCTCTCTACATTCCTGGACGAGATCTTCATACTTGGCCTTCTTTCTCTCATGTGCCTGAGTACATCTTTCTTCCCACGGGACAGTCAGCTCTACCAGGATGATCTTCTTTGTCTTTCCGGAGACCATCACAATGTCTGGGCGTAGGGTAGTGTGGACAATGTCTGGAAACTGCAGCTGTTTCATAAGATCTGCCCGTAGTTCCAAGTCATTTGTGCCGTCTAGGATACTCGGATGTCCTCCCTTTGTACCCTTCATTACTGTTCCTGCTGGTACAAAGTTGATGTGCTTTGCCCCTGCATGTACTCGTGCCTTCTTCTTGTGTCTCTCAAGTGTATCCGCTACCTCTCGGAGTACCTGGTCATGTCTCCAGCGGTATCTCCCCTGGGCAAGTGCTTCCTTACACGAGGACAAGATGTGGTCCAGGGTAGCTCTTCCTCCACATAGGGTGCATTCTGCTGTTTCTATCAGCCCCCATCTCTGGAGATTCGCCGGTGTTGGCAAGACATCATAAACTGCCCGGATCATGAACTGCAGTTGAAAAAAACTGGTACTTCCAGATATCTGTCCATGACAGTTTCCTCCCTGTTGTCTGCCACTTTGTCCAGCTTCCCTGGCTCTCCATCTGGACTGCTTTCACCTTTCTTATCTCTTCTTCTTCCTTTCGGATTTCGCTCTGAACAAGTTCTCTTCTTTGGACTGTTGTGGCTGAACTCCACGGTTGTCTAGTGTTCAAGCCGAGTCCCTGTCTACCTTGACAACTTGTTCCCACTATGTCTTGATGTCTCAGTCGACTCTCTGCCTGCTCAACTGCATTGGATGCTGACCATCTTCTTCCAGTTTTGACCTCTATCCCTGCATTTCTAATGCTCATGTCACTAGAGTCTCGTAGGGTCAACACGAGCCTTGCCTTACTAACTTTGTACTCCTCTACAATTGATGAAAGAGGGAGCTGCAACATTCCGGTTCTGTTGTAGAGTCCAATACTTGTCATACATGATGGAAGTCCGAACCATCGTCTCAGGCTCTTGTTTATCATGCTTTCCAAGCTATCAACCGTCGATGTTGGGATCTCATACAACATTAGTGGCCACAGAAGACGGGGCAGGAGGCCATGCTGGAAAAGCCATGCCTTGAACTTCCCTGGTAGGCCTGTTCCCTCTATCTTTGCAAGCCCATTCCTCAGTTGCTGCCTGATGCGCTCTGTGTTATTTCTGCTATCACCCAGTGTGGTGTCAAACCATTTACCCAAGCACTTGACGGGGTTGTCAATAAGTGATGGGATATCCTCGCCCTGTACCCTGAGTGTTGTCTTCTGCCAGACTTAACCTCTTCTCAAGATAAGAAATCTTGACTTCCTTGGTTTGAAGGCCATTCTAGCCCATGACACAACATCTTCAAGGGCTGGTAGGATCCATCGAGCTTGTATGTGGGACTCTGTTGTGATAGTCAGATCATCCATAAATCCCCTCTGTGGTGGAAGTCTGATATTTGTCTGGGTCTTCGGTCCCCTTGACTCCCTGTCTCCGGCTTTGATGATGAGATTCATAGCGGCGATGAACAGTACTACTGACACTGTGCAGCCGGTTACAATCCCCTTCTGAAGCTGTATCCAGGATGTTGTAAAGTTCTTTGTTGTGAAGCGCATGTTGATGTTTCTGTAGTAGCTTCTGACAATGCTCTGAATATGTTCTGGTACATGGTGGTGTTTCAGAGCAAACTCTATTACCTGGTGGGGTACCGTGCCATACGCATTTGCTAGATCCAGCCATACAACTGTGAGATCTGTCTTGTTGATCTTAGCTTCCCTGATTAACTGGCTAATAGCGCATGTGTGTTCAATGCAGCCAGAGAATCCTGGAACACCTCCCTTCTGTGCTGATGTGTCAATGTACCCATTACTGGTCATGAATGTTGTAAGACGCCTGGCAACCACTGACATGAAGATCTTGCCCTCCACATTCAACAATGATATTGTCCGGAACTGTCCAATATCCTTGGAAACCTCCTCCTTTGGGACGAAGATGCCTTCTGCTCGCTGCCACTCCACAGGTACATCTCCTTTACGCCAGACCACCTTCAATAGTTTCCACAACCGTCTCAGCAGTTTTGGGCATGACTTGTACACCTTGTAAGGTATTCCATTTGGGCCTGGTGCTGACTTGGATCTAGCCTTCTTGATTATATCTTGGACCTCCTTGAGGGTTGGTTCTCCCTCAGTAAATGCAACAATGAGCATGGGTACTGGGGCTATGCGTTCATGTCCCTCCATCCGCATATGTCTCGCCTGATCAGAGTGCGTGTTCTTCAGATGCTCTTCAACCTCCTCTTTAGAACAATTCAGCTGTCCCGCTTTCTTCTCTTCAAGGATTTCCTTGCTAAAACCATAGGGATTGGAAAGAAATCGTGATCTTTGTCTGGCCTTCTCCCTTCTGGCTTTTCGTATCCTTTCCGCTTTCCTCAGGTCTTGAAGTCTGCGTCTGGTGTGGTCTCGTAGTTCCTGTAGACCAATTTTCTCTAGCTCTGATGCCTGTCTGTACTGGTTCCCCAAGTTGCGAAGGTCCTTCCTCAACTTCTCTATTTCTATCTGCCGTCTGTTCTTGGCGACTGTAGTCTGCTTCCTTTCCGATGGTGTCACCCCAAATCTTTCCTTCCCGACTGCATATATCAGTCTACACATACTCCGCAGTTTCCTTTCTACTGTTCCAAGTAACACCTGTTCCACGATGCCATCTACATCCTCATCAACCTCCTTCCACTGTTTCTCGTTCATAGCTGGCCATTTGATGCGCTCTAGTCTGTCATCTGTATGACTGCCCTGGCTACCAAGATCATGTTCTGGTCTTGTAGGCTTATCCACCTGTTCCACCTCAGATTCGTGGAGATCCTCAGCACTGTGGTGTTCTTCCTGGCTGTGGTCCTCCTGTGTCTCACCAGACAAGTCTGTGCACTGTCTCTGCTCCGGATCAGGCTGACAACCCTTCCTAGACCGGTGTATCTTGAGACCCCTGGCATTCTTACAGATTTTCCCGCAAACACACTGAGCTGTCTCTGTATAGGCCTCACCTGTCAATGTCCGTTGTACTAGCCGTGTCGATTCCGTTGTGTCCGTCCTATTGGATCTCTCTTCCACCCCCCCTCTCGGAAGACCCTGGGGGTATCTTTGTGTATGTCTTGTTGTAGCTGTTCTGTGGGTTACTCCTTACGGAGTCATCATCTTGGGGTGCCGGCCCTTGATGCCCAATTCCAGTCTCTCCTGGATGTCCACTGTCTCTCCAGTTGTCACCAATCTATTCCTGGTTGTCATCCAGTCTTTCCTGGAAGTCACTGATTCCTCAGAAGTCATGTTGTAAAATACAGATAAACTGCTTTCCACTAATGTCATCAGCTAGGTACCACTTGTCATTGCTTGTTTCGCCCTTTTAAACCTAGGACAAGCTCTAAGTGGCGGGCGGCAGTGTTGATCAGACACTACCCATTAGTGGATGGCTTCCAGCTACTGGCGTTCCTCCTTAGCCACAGCCAGCTGGAGCTTCTTTCTGCTGCCTGCGATACCTTCTTAATGGCCAGCTTTCTCGCCTGTCCCTCTATTCCCATATCCTGGAACATCTTTCCCAGCGATGGTGCAGGAAACCCTCTGCATCCCACTTCAATCGGGTAGTTCCATGCTCTCCACCCGGCCTCTCTACATTCCTGGACGAGATCTTCGTACTTGGCCTTCTTTCTCTCATGTGCCTGAGTACATCTTTCTTCCCACGGGACGGTCAGCTCTACCAGGATGATCTTCTTTGTCTTTCCGGAGACCATCACAATGTCTGGGCGTAGGGTAGTGTGGACAATGTCTGGAAACTGCAGCTGTTTCATAAGATCTGCCCGTAGTTCCCAGTCATTTGTGCCGTCTAGGATACTCGGATGTCCTCCCTTTGTACCCTTCATTACTGTCCCTGCTGGTACAAAGTTGATGTGCTTTGCCCCTGCATGTACTCGTGCCTTCTTCTTGTGTCTCTCAAGTGTATCCGCTACCTCTCGGAGTACCTGGTCATGTCTCCAGCGGTATCTCCCCTGGGCAAGTGCTTCCTTACACGAGTCCAAACATTCTTAGTTTAAAGGAAAAAACATTACAATTATCAATGAAGAATTGATCGCCTAAAATATACCAGGAATATTTGAGCCTTGTTATGGGAAATCTGTGCTGAATTCATATGCGTAAAATGGCATTCAACTTTAGCCTGTGCTGTCCGAACATCAGGGACGACACTTTCCGCCTAAACTGGATTTTCGTTAAGATGATACTTCCTTTAAACACAAAACACCAAAAAGCGTTAGGTGCAAATGCATTAAGACTAATTTACCCAGAGAGAGCTTCATTTCTTAACGCTTTTGCATCCACTTGTAACTGCTTAGTAATGTCCGTCTTAAATGCTTTCAGACAACTACACGTAACAGTTATCTGTTAATTGAAGTGTCGCTACTGATATATCGCGTTTCACACCGAATTTTACGTTTTTATTTAAAGAAGAACAACAATTTGCAGGCATTTAAATGATCAACTAAATCATTTTAATGTTCTCAAAAGTCTTGGCTTTCCAAACATTGTGGCATTTAAGGTATTAAAACATGGATTCAACTAAAACGTATGTTGTATCAACGTTAACTTTGTTTAGGCCATATTGTTATTGAAGAAATGCACTAAAATCTTCAAACATTTAATATTGCATTAAAACGATACAATTAGAGAGGAGAATTTGCAGTTGAAACAGGTTTTGAAAAATTATTTCGGAATTAAGACTCATATTTAATGACATGGCGTGCCTAACATAATACCAATTCTCAGTGAGTTAAACAAATTGTGATAGCCACGAGTCAAATGACCTGCTGCTTGTACATTTCAGGGGTGAGCATACGGAAGCACAGAGTTATTTTGTGCGTGCATACTAGTGTAAGTCTCTGTAAATGTTTCTTAGTACACATTTTAGTCAAATACTATGCGATATATTCATTTATTCATTCAATCTTCTCTGCGCCGTCTGGTGCTTGAGGCGACGGCAAGGGAGAGCATTTTTGGTCTATCAGCTGCTGTTGCGGGTGCTGTCTGCAGAGTGAGGCCTTTGTTCTTGAACTCTAGCTCAATGGTTCGGCGCCGCGTCTCTTTCGGTCGCCCATTGTTTCTTTTCCCCTGAGGAGTCCATCTCACTGCCACCCTGGGTAGCGAGTCAGGTGGCATTCTGCAGACGTGGCCTAGCCAACTCCATCTCCTCAAAGCGATGGTCTCAGCGATGCTGTTTGCGCCAGTTCTTAAACGCAGTTCTATATTCGTGATCATGTTTGGCCCGAAGACTTTCGTGATCCGTCGCAGGCACTTGTTCTGGAAGACTTCCAGTTTGCGCTCGATGGCAGCAGTGGTCTTCCATCACTCAGACTCATATAGAGAACGCTCAGCCCGTTGCTCTTTAAGACGCGGAGCTTGGTGTGCATGCTAAGACTTGTGGTCCTCCAGATGGGCTTCAGCATTGCGAAGGCTTGGTTGGCTTTGCTGATTCTCGTGTTGATCTCCCTTGCACAGTCTCCATCCGTGGTGACCTTGCTGACCAGATAAATGAACTCGTCCACATCTTGCAGATGCTGGTCATTGATGGTGATTGGGTCGCCCACTCTGGTTTTCTTCCCCATGACCTGAGTCTTTCCAATGTTGACCCTGAGACCTATGGTGTTTGCTGACAGCTGTCTTCTGCTGGATGTCCTGGTTCCTGCTAGCAAGTAGCCCGATATCGTCGGCGTAGTACAGGCAATCTAGCAGCGAGGTCAGCGTCCACTTCTTTCTGTGGTGCGGCGCATGATGCAGTCAATTGCCATTGGAAAGAGGAGCGGCAAGAGGATACATATTTGCTGTACTCCGGTTTCCACATTAGATGGTTCAGTGAGCTGGTTGTTGTGGACGACTCTGCACTCAAAGTTTTCGTACAGGGACCTGATAATGTTGACAAGTTTCTGAGGGATGCCATAATGTCGCAGAATCTTCCAGAGGGAGTCTCGGTGTAGGCTGTCGAAGGCCTTCTCAAAGTCCACAGAAAACACGTAGAGGGATCCATTCAATTCATAGGACTGCTCAAAGATCTACTTCATGACGAAGATGTGTTCGATGCAGGACTTGCCTTTCCTGAAGCCTGCCTGTTCCTGGCGAAGGATACCGTCCACTGCTGTTGTGATGCGTTGGAGGATAATGCGGCTTAAGATCTTACTGGTGAGAGATAGTAAAGTGATGCCTCGCAAGTTGTTACAGTTCCCCATGTCTCCTTTCTTGGGCAGCTTGACGATGGTGCCGGTCTTCCAGTCGCTTGGCGCTTCTTCACTGTCCCAAATATTTTGAAGAATCTGGCAAAGAAGCTGCGGCGTCACTGTGTCTTCTGCTTTCAGCATTTCATGGAACACTCCATCGTCGCCAGGCGCCTTCCCATACTTCAGGTTATGGATGGCTTCATTGACTTACGTTACAATGATTTTGCGGAGGTTGATCTCAAGGTCCTCTTCAGCTTCAGGAATGTTGGCTAGGGTTGGTGGGTCTGGGCGGTTTAGGATGGACTCGAAGTGTTGCTTCAATCTTTTCAGCTTCTCCTCTTCCACAGTGACATGAGTTCCATCTTCAGCTCTCACTGTAAGGTCATGCTGCTGGCCGTAGTCGCCCTTCCGCTTCCTGGTGTTCTGGTACACTGTCTTCATGTCATTGTGCTCGGCTGCTGTCTCCGCCTCCTCTGCCAGCCTCTCTATGTACATCCTCTTGTCTCTTCTGGCTGATGTCTTCACCACCCTGTTTTTCTCACTATATTCCTTTGATATTCTTTCCTTAAGTCTTAGGGATTTGGTGTCCAACAGTTTTTTTATGTGTCTTCTTTCTTCTATGCGAGACCACATTTCTGTTGAGATCCATTCTGTCTTCTTGCTTTTTCTGAAGCCTAGAACTTCCTCTCTTGACTCTTTCATTACTCTGTTGAAGCCGTGGATGGTCAATGCTGCCTCATCTTCCAAAATACTAAATCTATTCCTGAGGGTTAACCTAAACGTTTCTTTCACTTTTGGGTCTTTCAACTTGACCACATCGTAGCGTTGATTCTTGATGTCTCCAGTCTTGGCTTTCTGAGCTTCAAAGTCACCTAAGCCACGAGAAGACTATGGTCGCTGCCGATGTCTGCATGTCGCATCACACGCACGTCCTGCAGCGAGTGCCTCCACCGACCGTTGTGGTCAATCTGGTTTTTGGTCCTGCCGTCTGGTGATGTCCATGTTAGTTTGTGGATCTCCTTGTGCGCGAACTAGGTCCCTCCTATGACCAAGTCGTTCTGTTGGCAGAAGTTAAGTAGTCTCTCGCAGTTGTCGGTGATCACACCCATTCCATGTCGTCCCATGGCCATCTCTCTGTCTTCGTTGTTGCAGCCAACCTAAGCATTGAAATCGCCAAGCAACATCAGCACGTCGTGTTGGGGGATGTCCTTTAAAACACTTTGAAGGGCGTCGTAGAATGCATCCTTGTCTTCTTTTTCCGCGTCGTTTATTGGTGCGTAGCCCACAACAACAGACAGCTTGGCGTATGTGGAGTTCATCCTAGCGTACAGCAGGCGCTCGTTCACAGGTTTCCACTGTAGCACGGTGTTGGCCTTGCTCTTTCCGATGATGACGGCAACTCCTTCCCGGTGGTCGTTGTCAGTTCTACCTGACCAGATAATGACCTCTCCGGAACTCACCTTTTGCTTGCCAGAGCCAGACCATCTTGCTTCTGTTACTCCCATAAGGGTCAGGTTGCATCGGTTCAGCTCACTCACCACTTGCGCTAGCTTTCCAGTCTGGTAGATTGTTCGCACGTTCCAACATTCAACTTTGATCCATCGTTTTGGCGTCTAGAGTTTCTTTCTGGTGGTGACGTCCTTGCGGCTTTGATCCCCATCCTTCATAAGTCCAGTTGCCTGGTCTGCTTCACTCCCGGTGCCGTTTGTCGCTTGTTCCCTTACTGTCGTTTCCGTAGCAAGCATTTTTTCACGCGGTGGGCTAGCCCCACGCCAAATCATCCTCCTTTTTCAGCGCGGGCTTGGGACCGTCCTAGGCGGAGTATATGCGATATAACACAATATGTATTATATAAATTTAATTTGTTTATTCCCCGTTTACATTTGCATCTAATCGATGAAAGGTCTCATCCTTGTTCCTATCAAAACATTTGTAGACGCTACACAAGGTATGTGAAATAGTTTGACATCTGACTTCAAGGTGTAACATATTGGACACGAACTGTTACATCACCATTCATAAAAAATAATGATTGTCTAACTGAAAATTGTATAGGTTTGTGCCTTTTTTAAATTTTATATCCAAGAAATAACCTTTATTGATAATATTGAAATAAAGGTAAATAGCCCAAGATTGTTTGGTACGGTGATGGAAACAGGAACTCATGGGCACTATAAAAGGTATACCTTTTTTGTCCAGAATCCGCAGCTATTTGCTACTAATTTTTGTACTGACAGGGTAGAACTTGGTTGTTGTATGATATTTATCAACAAGTTTTATGTTAATCTTATCAAATATGGCCACAACATTTTCAAGTACATTCATGAAATTTATATTTTATATGTTTTTTGGGGATGTAACTAAAAAGTGCTGGACGGAAAAACCGGGCTCATATTTAAAATTATTAGAAATCTAAATATCAAATGATATAATGGATATTCGCTTACCTGAATTGCATGTTCGGTGTTGCCATCTGTCACATAGGTCGCAAGAAATTCCTTGTTGTCGCGAACTGATAAAGCACACTCGATACACTAATCTTCATTGCACAATTTTAAACTCAAATATATTTAATAAATCCGTATAGAAACAAATGAGTCAAAAGTGTATTTTTTTAATGATTGCATAGAAAAGCAGGATTATTCTTCGGTTGAAACGACTGATTATGATCATCAGGACGATCATCAGCATCGCTATCATCAGCAACAGCAACAGCAGCAAAATTATTGTCGAATGAAAAAAAACTTGATAACGGAACACACGATGCACACGGTGCTCACGAATGCTCAGATGGAACACAAAGAGCCGCGTTCAAATAAAGGCGCTTAACATTTTTGATAAAATGGCTCTTAACACAGCGTGCAGAAATTAAATTTCGTGATCTATAGTCAAAAGCAATTTTGTTACAGTAAATTCAAATACATAGGTAAGCAATTCCAGTGTTTTTTTTTTGCATTCTTTAATTATAATGACGGAATGGTTTAGGAACGAACGCACACGTGTTCGTGAAGATTACCTTAACCTATCCAACTCAGAAGCAAAGTGAAAATTGCTATGTGCAAACAGCAAAAAACCAGAACAGCCTGCGAGTAACTCGCAGGCTGTTCTGGTTTTATGCTGTCTGTTGCTCATCAATATCTAAGGGTTGGAAATGATGCCTTTAAACTTAAATCTAGTAAGAAAGGTCTTTAATTAAATTTAACTGTCTAAGTTGTAAGCGGTTGAAACTTCAGAAATACGGATGAAAGGTTATAGTTCTTTTAAACGCATGTTTGTCATGTGTAATGTTCTCACATGTTTGATGTGATGTTTTAACATTTGAATTAACATGACATATGAATATTATCGCTGTATCGTTGGTCATCGACATATACTTAGTGAAAGGTAATAACGCCCTCGCGGTTTAACGGCCATGCATTAGTTTATCAGCTGATAACCAACAATAATCCGAAACTAATTCGAGTCTAACAAGTATCTTTGCATTTTATATGATAAATAATGTTACTATCCTGCTCTTATGATAGGGAATTCTTTTACGGCGTACATTTATAAGTTTAATGCGTGTGTTTATCATCTATAAGAAAGCCAGAAAGTGTACAGTTTCCATAAAAATAAGGCAAAGTGGAAACATAAAATATTTGAGCCACTTTTGGGGAAAACGGCGCTAAATGCATGTGCATAAAGTTTCGTCCAATCCGAAGAGGCTGATGAGGGATGACCCTTTCCGCTTGTATTGTATTTTTATTTTAAAGGAAGTCCCCTTAACTCAATTTTCGTCGGACTGTAATGCTATTATGGGCTGACAGTTTACAAGCTTTCAACACCATTTTACTCCATATTGTGGCGCATATGTTTTTATAAAGAAAGCATTCTATTAAGTACAGACGGGGCATCTGTCATCGTCTATATCGGGTTTATTGGATTTCATTAGCAATAAATGAATTCTCAAAATGATGAATGTTTGATCTGTAGACATTCACATCGCTATTATTTTCATTTACAAATTATTTCTTAAGAAGCAGTAATTTAAAACCTCAAATGTGCTCAAATAAATTATTTGACAGTTAAAGGTCCTTAAAATTTTAAAGGAACAACAACCAATCCAATGATTCATAAAAATTGGTGAAACGGAAGGAAATATCCAAGTTCCAAATCGTGCATCTCGGATTGAAATCGGGTTACTTTGACAGAACCATAAATATCAAATAAAAATCAGACAATATCTGATTATAGAGCCTGGTAGGAGAATCAAAGCACTGAAAGTACTGGTGGATTATTGACATGAAATCTCACAACGTGGCCCTGATTCAAAAGGAAACTAAGTTCATTTAGAAAAACATTCAAGTTTCTGAACCCTGTCTTCGCCACTGCGATGTTTAGTGTGTTACTAGTCTCGGACCAGCTGGTGAAGAACACGTATTTTACTTACGCGCGTTTGCGTGCTGCTGCATACACAGAAGAGGCTTTTGTGGCACGCTCATGTCAATCTTTATTTTGATTTGACCATGTGAGCTAGTTTTTGACCCCACAAGACCCAGATTCGAACTAGTTCAAAGTATCATATGAGGCAAATTGACCAAGTATCATGAAGATTGGATCAAACTTGTGGCATTTACAGTGGGTTATAATATTTTTTAAGATTTGACTCTTAGGCCTAGTTTTTTTTTACCTCATATAACACAGATTTCATAGACAAACATTTTGACCAAGTTTCATAAAGATTGGATTAAAATTGTGCCTCTGTGGTTGTTAGGATTTTCTAAGATTTGACCCGGTGACCGAGTTTTTGACCTCTACCCACATTCCATTTTTGTCTAGATTGCATAGACAAACATGCTGACCAAGCTTGGACCGAAACTGGCATCTAGTGGTAATGAGCTAAAATGAATTTTATCAAACTCTTGACCTTACGCAGCGGATTGCCTTACATGTGATACAAGTTTAGTAGTGGACCACCAAGGGATAAGATTTGACCTAGTTCTTAACTCTTGATGCATATCCAATCGTAATCAGAGACGAACATTCACATGAAGTATTATGAAGAAGTAATCAAAACTGTGGCCAAGTGTGTATGCAAGAAAATTGCTGACAGACAAATTGGTATTACAAAAACTCACCATGACAACTAAGTCGGATGAGCTTTAATTTAGGTTGGCTGGTCGGATTTTAATATATGCTTAAGTGAGTCAACAAAGTGAGCTAGTTGAAATGGGGAAGGGGTTTATAAAACATGAACACAAAGAAATCGCTTCATTTCCATTGAAACAGATACGAACAATTCGTTGTTGTTGTTGTTGTTGTATTTTTATTGCTGCTGCTGCTGTTATATTTACCGACCACGTTAGTTCTCAATATATTACATGAACAATGTATTTGGGAGCACAATTTCTGCAGTTTTTCATCTATATTCAAATTATTCAAATAACATACAACATAATTTGCATAATTTATATCAGAATACTTTAATTTGAGCCGCCCCCCCCCCATTTTCTTGCTACCCTAAATCGCACGGTAAACGTTTGCCGTCGCACAGTTAAACGATATTACAGACTTAAAAATACTCGCCGTTCTTCTGCAAGACACAACACCATTATAAGACAATTATTAATCAATTAACACTATTTAAATTAACGTAACCAATTAATAAATACATTAAAAAGTATCTTATCGCAACATCAAAAATACGACGAGTGTCACCCTGATACGTTGTTACTACATATCCTGAAAAAGAAAAGCTTAGCAAGACATTGTGTACATGTTAACCCCGCACTATTTGACAACCTATTCACCGTTAAATAACGGAAATAGCCGATATGATCGGCTATTTCCGTGCATTTTCATATCGGCTATTTCCGTGCATTTTCAATGCGCATGTACTACATTTTCACAACACCCAATCAAATTGCGTTAACAGAGAGTTAAGTTCTGCGGCGTAGACAGAAGTGCTCCGAAGTTTGCAGTAATATGCAAATTAGGCTGAAGATTGGCTACTGTGTATTATTGCCGCTTTGCGTCAATAATCCAAAAACAATGACTCCGTCAATAACCTCAGTCAAAATACAATATATTTTCTATTGACACATGATAATCGTACATGATTGTCTTGTGGAAATTCGTGTATTTGTTTTCTTGCGTTCAAGCCGCCCCCCCCCACTCCCTACCAACTTAACTGTAGTGTATTGCAGAGTTTTCCGGGACAAATTTGACAAATGCGCTAATGATTACGAAGAAATTATTTTGTGTTGGATTTTTTGAATGCAGTCTGATCATGATCAATCAAGAGTTGAGCACAACATGTGTAACTCTAAGCAAGTCAATCCTGGAAATGAACAGTATGAAAACACATACATAAAAGAAACAAGTGATTATTCTTATCCTTTTCTGAAAATTGTCCATGTTCACAAGTAGTAAAAATTGTAATGTATTCGATAACATAAAATACTTAAGCCATTGTTTTCTCATGTAAAAAAAACTCTCATTACTTGAAATAACAAAGACAGAAATACAAAATGTGTACAATACCAAGTTTCAAACACATGTGCAATATTTTGTATTGAAATTTGAAACATATACACATTTCACCTTATGAAATTTGAATAATGTAAAAGAGTAACTGTGATACAGACAGCTATCTGCATAATACCCGTAAAGGTAAAACACTTAACATGGTAATTTATTTCTTTTATTAATCGTTTAGCAATTATTTTCATTACAATAACAGCTTTGCAGCTTCTTTTTACGTCGCTACTTTGCCAAAAATGCTTACTGATATATTTATTTCCATCACTGTCGAATTCAGATAAATCAAGATAAAAAGTATGCATGAATTAATGCCCTATCAAGTTGTATATGTATTGCTTGCTGCGCTCTAACGATGTGTCCGTTATGGGAGAATTGTTTTAGTGTTAATCTGAGCGTTTTAAATGTTTTGAACTTAAATATTGCATAGACTGTGTTGTATAGTAGTTACTTAATTTGGTATTCGGCCTTGGATTTGTTTAAGAATATCCTTTTTCGAAACATCAACTGTTGGTTTCTTGTTGGCTGCTACAGTATCATTTGTCAATGTTCATAGTTTTCCACAGATCGAACACAGAACAAACAATAACCAATATTAGAAACCGTGTTATGACATATGGCATTGGAGAAAATTGCGTCAATAAATAAGCGTCACATTATCATGTTTGTACTCTAATCGCCTGACAACAAAGGTGTTAACGAAATGAAGTCGTAAAATATGGGCCACATTGATTGGTATTACCTCATTTGATGGAAGACATATAATGTAGCATTTTATTTTATCGACGGAACTTTAGTGAAATGGGACTAGCAACGACTACATGATAATCTATTTTCGTTGTCTCACGAAAAAACTTACAATTGTATCTAAAAGAAGACAATTATAATGGAGAATATTCGGTTTTCACGACAACAAATGTGACAAAAGACAACAGTTTAGCAAATTAGGCGTTTGCCGCCATTTGGAAAATAACTTTAAGTTTCAAATGAAATATTTAATTAAATGAATATTATATTGATATTGTTACATTGCTGACTTTGAATTATTTGTGGTGATAACATTTAAATACAAAAGTTTTTTTCCAGACGGTATTCATATCTCATGAATCTGAACGCCGGATGCTTTGTGCTCGAAAATATTTCAAACATATACAAATTAATCACTATGTATTTGCCTAATTGCCTTATCATTCGATTTTTCGACGACTTCACCTCTAGAGTTCAACGCTGTACGTAGCAATGTCGTGAACCTGTTTCGCAGATAGAAATGTTTCCGGTTGGTTCTGTCATACCGATTTCGCATATATATCAAGATAAATTGCCTATGAGCGCGAGACATATTTCGTGAGGTAAATGATGTATTATCCATACGTTTGGAAGAGACCGGAATGATGCGAAGTGCAGCAGCAAAGCGTGGTGCAGAAGTCGGTTGTTCCCCCAAATTAGCGGTTGCTACAATTTAAGTGCCCGGACGTTTCAGTATAATTGGAGTGAATGGCTATAATGCATGATAAATTGATCGATATATA
This sequence comes from Dreissena polymorpha, assembly GCF_020536995.1. Classification (NCBI taxonomy): domain Eukaryota; kingdom Metazoa; phylum Mollusca; class Bivalvia; order Myida; family Dreissenidae; genus Dreissena; species Dreissena polymorpha. Next base: position 428,269 of record NC_068364.1, read on the forward strand.
TCTTAGGCTTTCTAGAGCGTTGGCGTTGATATGAGCCGCGTTCTAAGAAACCTTAGCATGTGTGAAAAATGACGTCTCTTCTAAGCCTGTGCAATCCGGACTGGCGAATCAGGGACGACAATGTCCGCTTTTATTCAATTTTTCGTTAAAATGAGGTCTCTTTAAACCGACTGACTAATTTGTGATGACACTGTGCGCAAGCGAAGTAAGCCAACATTTGCAAGAAAGATGCGAATATGGTTAATAAGGATACAGGCGATACGTATGGAACGCCAAAACTGCCTTTTGTTGAAGGAAACTGATTTGTGTGGTTAGTTGACATCATGTTCGGTCAAGTTAATGTGCTGTTGATTAAAATGAACATGATGTTGTGTTAAGCTAAAATTATGTTGGGTTAAAGTAGTTTTATGTTGGGTTCATAGTACATAATGTGTCTACCCGGAAAGTGTCGTTATTAATTATTCTGTGCAGATTGCACAGGCTTATCCCGGAGGATAATTTGTATGTCATGCATTAAGCCCCGTTTTCACAGAGCGTGAGGCAAGCAGCAATTACTATCATTCACGATTGGTCAATATTTTGAACAACTTGGTCCTGAACTATAACAAATGAATACACAAACGCAGTTAATTTAGCAATATTTGCTAATGAGTATTCATTTATGACTTTGTAAATAATCGACTGAGCGTCTGGATTCCATGGTGGCAAGTTTTGAATTGAGTATTTCCTCATAATTGAGACAAAATGTATTTCTAATTGAATTCTCTCAGATATTGAATTTATTTTAATTACTAGAATACATTCCATTAACAGCTCAGGTTAGCTTAACTGAAAACATAAAAATACTGGCCAGTTGTTGTTCTGTCGAATTCGAGATAAGATTGTTGCAACAAACAGACGTTCGAATATATCGTTTATGTGAAAGAAAACGGATGAATGCAGCATTTAAATGCTGCATGTGATTTATCTCGCATGTTTTGAAAACAGTGGCAGAAGTTTTCAACTAGTGAGTAAGCTGACATTTTTTGCACGAATTCATAATTTAAATATAATTGTTATATTTGAGTCGCGACCTGGAAAAACGGGACTTAATGCATATGCGTAAAGTTTCATCCCAGATTAGCCTGTGTAGTCCGCACAGGCTTATAAGGGACGACACTTTCCGCCTAAACTAGATTTTTGCTAAGAAGAGACTTTCTTTAAATAGAAAATATCATAAAAGCGGAAAGTGTCGTCCCTAATTAGCCAGTGCGGACTGCACAGGCTTATCTGGGATGACACTTCACGCACGTGCATTAAACCCCCTTTTCCCAGAGCGCGGCCCATATATTTGAGTCGAGCTCTGGAAAAACGGGACTTAATTCATGTTTGTAATTGTTCGTTTAAGATTAATAATTGCATTACAACTTTAATAAAATCAGACGCTAGCATATATGCTTATGGAATTTGTTTTCAAGTTTACAGCCCCAGACTATTACCAAATGAGCGCGTTGACATTGGTGAGATTAATTTGCGATTTACGGTTTGCAATTACACATTGTAAGTGCGTTATTTGGGATCGTACCATTAAAACATTACAATCATAGCATATTTTGAATTGTTCAAACTGGTGGAATTAAACAAAATATTGAGAGCAAATTTTTAAATTTCAACCTCAATATTGACATTTACTTACACATTTAGTGTCCTAATCAACAGACGTACGATATACATGAAAACACGTTTGTTAAATGCAACCTTCCACACCACAGTTCAAAGCACTTAATAACAAAGTAGATTTGGTACGAAATTGAGCGGGGTTATACATTGATATTAGTATAGCAATTCTTTTCTATCAACACTAATAATGATTTTTTTTTCTCGATTTTAACTTTGATTCACGACCAGACATTCTCTAGGGAAATTTATTTTATTTCTTTGTTAAGATAACCGTCATCGCTGTATATGTTTGTAACGATAAAAGAACACATTATAAACTCTAAATTTTCGTTGATATCTATGCCAATAAATGTTTTTATTTCACATTAATTTACCTTTTCGACAAAGGCCTGATAACGCATTTGGTAGCTTGCGTTGATTCACGTAAAATGGTGTGTTTACTTTCATATAATGTAGACTTTTTGTAAAGAGCCAGACTTTTAAAATCAGTCCACATTACATATTATATTAAATATTTTGTATTGTGTTGACATGGTTACAAGCGAATGAAGAGCTGAGTGACAGACGGGCAAAAGATGCACTGTCCGATGGATAACGTTCTGTCACTGTTATTTGCCGTTCTGTTCTGTTTTAATAATAGAATTGGTTAGGTTGATTGCAGGAAAGGACAGTCAAACGTGCGTTTGGATGGACGGACGGTTGGACAAATGTTTTTATGGACGAAATGTGGTTGGATGGTTGACTGGAGTTACAGTTCTTTAAATAAATCTATACGTAGACAGAACGCATAACAGAAAGACTGATAAATTCAAAACGACATTCAAAACTGATGCGATGTATGATTCAATGTACAAAATTCCTCACCCCCTATAACTATCTGCACAAACCTGGTTTCAAAAAAATGTGTATTTGTCTAAGCATTTATGTATTTAAAAGTGTTTTCTAACCCAGTGCCAAAGGTATGTTTTATACGTCAGTAGCGAAAGTCGTGTAAAAGGGACAAGATACAATGTGCGAACGATAATCCTTATCAGCCTATACTAGTTAGAAGGCAGGTTAATGAAGCGATCGTCTTATTGATCGCGTATATATGAGCCGTGCTCTGTGAAAAGGGGCTTAAATGAAAGTGCGTAAAGTGTCGTTCCAGATAAGCCGGTGCGGTCCATACAGGCTCATCAAGGACGTCACTTTCCGCTTTTATTACATTTTTCGTTTCAAGAAAGTCTTTTTGGGCAATAATCAAGTGTTCGCAGAAAGTGTCGTACCTGATTAGACTGTGTGTACTGCACAGGCTAATCAGAAGCTCGTCCCTTCCGCGTCCTTTCCGTGTTGTTGTTTGTTGAAGTTTGTCAATCTCGCTGACAGCAGAATGGCGTTCGGAGAATAATGCGAAAATAAACACATGCATCGCGTGTGTTACAACATGGAACAAAGTCAACGTCGATGCAAAATAATAAGACGAGCCTCGTTATGAGAAAACTGGGCTTAATGCATGTGCGTAGAGTGTAGTCCGAGATTAGCCTGTGCAGTCCGTGAAGCCTAATCAGAGAGGACACTTTTCGCCTAAACTGGATTTTCATTTAAATGAGACTTAATGTAACCAAATATTATATTTACACATAAAGAGTCATCTCTGATTAGCCTGTGCGGACTGCGCATGTTAATCTGAGCCGTTACATTACGCACTTGTATTAAGCCCAGTTTTCCCAGAACGAGGCTCAAATATTTCGATGCTGCCGTTGCTCTGTATTCGTTTAGGGCAGGATTTTTTTCACTTTCAATACCTTGTGTCTCCAAAATATGTGACTAGGAAATATCGTTTGCATATACATATTATTATGAGAATATTATTCATTGTTTGGTTACCAAATGTGTATATAAAAGCGAAACTGTCATCAACAAAATATTTTTTGAAAAATCATAAAGCTTGCAAAACACTAACGCATGCAAATCGAATGACGCTTGTAAAATCTCTAAAACAAAAATTACGACAATCGTCAAAGCAATGTTTAAAAGTATTTTAAGTAATGTAGACATAGTAAGATTTCACACTTCTTTTAACGCGAAATGAAAATTGACACCGCACCCTATATTCTCTTGGAGAGCTTAACAACTTGTTGAAGAAGTAATGTAAATATTACACGATTTACACGAATGGGCAGACATCTCACACTTACATTCGTATTTTTGTGTGAAACGATTTCCGTGTAAGAAATACCAGTTCGGATTAATATGATAACACCCTTTTGTAATGATTTACGTGCTCTAAAAGCAGACATCCAACTTCATAAAGAGAACGATCGTTCTTTTTATACAATAAATAATGTTTTGCCCTATGGTTGGAATACGAGTTATAATGTCTCGGTAATACATTTATCAAGATAAATAGCAGTAGCAAAACACGAGTTTATGTATACAGGTCGTGATCCAGAGCAACGCATTTACAAATGTGTGTTATACATTTGTAAGGCATATTATTTTCGTTTACGTTTATTCCTACCTGACTGCTTTCACTTGTCACTACCGAATATTAGTCCCTACATGTGAAATTTCTACAAGAGTTCATTTAAACAACAATAATACTTATCTGCAACCCGTTAACATGGAATACGTTAGTGAAACTTTGCTCCTTTAATAATTAAGTATCTATTTTACAGTGTATTTAAATTGAACACTGTTAATATTAACTGACCCGCGTCGCGCAAAAATGGGTCTTATTCAATATGCGACCAGCATAGCTCCAGATCAGCTTGTGTATTCGCAAAGTCTGGTCTGTAGCTACCCTGTTCGCTATCACATTATGCAAGATTCATTTTTTTTTCTTTCCGGCCCGCCTAGATCCTGGACCGACTATGACAAAATAGCGCAGCCATGACGCAGCTCAAATTGGATTGATGTGGAGTAATGGATTAAGCCTCTAAACTCCAGATTCTAGTCAGCAGAAGTCTTTATTGCACCAACTTGTATTAAAAAGTATATGTGTGTGCTTATGAAGATAAAATGTTGCAGTAGAATTAGTTTCAAGGCCTATTATATGGAAGCTTCATTGCTATTAGTTACTGGAAAATTGAAGATTAATAATGCCGGTCACACCATCGGACTATTAATGAAGTTTGTATTTGGGATTCGCCCTTTCTTCGTTTTTCATTATAAGTGTCATTATCCATGGATTTACATGTCTTAAATGCTTTCAAACAACTACACGTAACCGCTATCTGAAAATTGAAGTGTCGTTAATGTTATATCGCGTTTAACACCGATCGTAACGTTTTCATATAAAAAAGTAAAGCAAGTATTCAAATGATCAAATAAATCATTTTCATGGTTTCAAAAGTCTCGGCTTGCCCAACATTATGGCATTAAAGGTACTAAAACATGGATTAAACTAAAACGTATGTTGGATCCACGTAAACTTTTAATTTCCCGATGTTTCTTTTGAAATTACAGGCCATATTGTTAAATGAGGAATGCATTAAAATCTTCAATCATTTAATATTGCACTAAATAAACCACACAAGATTTTTAAAAATTATCTCGCAATTAAGACGCATTTTAAATGACATAGCGTGTCTAACATAATAATTCACAGTGAGTTCAATAGATTGTGACAGCCACGATTCAAATGACCTGGTACTGGCACATTTCAGGAGTCAAAATACGGAAGCACAGAGTTATTGTGTCCTTTCATACTAGTTAAAGTCTCTGTAAATGTTTCTGAGTACACTTGTTAGTAAACTATTATGCGATTTAACCATATATGTATTATGTAGTTAAGTATATAATTGATTTAGCTTCCCGTTAACATTTGCATCAAAACGATGCAATGCAGATTATTGTGATGGAGTTAACATTGTAAAAGAAACAAGAAAAATGATTGCGTAGAAAATTAGGATTCTTCTTCGATTGAAATGACTGATTATGATCGTCAGGATGATCATCAGCATCATAATCACCAGCAGCAACAGCAACAGCAGCAGCAAAATCATTGTCGTATTAATAAACTGCATAACGGTGCACACGATGCTCACGAATATTTAGATGGAGCACACAGAGCCTCGTTGCAATAGACACGCTTTAACATTTTGATAACATTGTACGTATCAATGCGTGCAGAAAATAAATTTCGTGAACTACAGTCAAATGCAAGTTTGTTACAGTAAATTCAAATACATAGTTCAGCAAATCAAGAGTTTTTTTTCGCATTCTGTAATTGTAACGACCTAATGGTTTAGGAATGTCGATTACCGTAATCTTTACAAATACGGATGAAAGGTTATAATTCTTTTGAACGCATGATTGTCCTGTGCAATGTTCTCATATGTTTGGTGTGATGTTTACACATTTTAATTAACATAAAATGAGAATATTGTCGCTGTATCGTTGTTCATCGACATATACTTAATGAAAGATAATAACGCCCTCGCGGTTAATAGCCTAAGACATTCAGAAAGTGTAAAGTTTGCATAAAAAATAAGGCACAGTGGAGACAAAAAATATATGAGCAGCATTTTGGATAAAAGGCACTAAATGCGTGTGCATTAAGTTGCATCCAATCCGAAAAGACCAATCAGGGACGACCCTTCCCGCTTTTATTGTATTTTACTTTTAAAGGAAGTCTCCTCTTGGCGAAAATCCATTGTCCCAGATTGCTGTTCATATGTTTTATAAAGATAGCATTCTAGTAAGTACAAATGGGGCATCTGTCCACGTCTATGTCGGGGATAGCATTCTAGTAAGTACAGATGGGGCATCTGTCCACGTCTATGTCGGGGATAGCATTCTAGTAAGTACAGATGGGGCATTTGTCTACGTCTATGTCGGGGATAGCATTCTAGTAAGTACAGATGGGGCATCTGTCCACGTCTATGTCGGGGATAGCATTCTAGTAAGTACAGATGGGGCATCTGTCCACGTCTATGTCGGGGATAGCATTCTAGTAAGTACAGATGGGGCATCTGTCCACGTCTATGTCGGGTTTATTGGATTTCATTTGCAATGAATGTATTCTCAAATGATGCATGTTTGATCTATTGGCATTCACATCACTATTATTTTCAATTACAAATTGTTTCGTAAGAAGTAGTAAATTAGAACCTCGAATGTGCTCAACTTTATTATTTGACAGTTAAAGGTCCTGAACAACTTAAAGGAACAAATATTAGGCCAATTAT